>NC_050584.1:59585000-59597500 GCF_013368585.1 Megalops cyprinoides | reverse complement strand
CAGCTTTAGCCAAGCATGCAGATGAAGCCCAAATTGCAGGGTATCGCAAACGCCTCCTTCGAGCCGTCCTCCGAGACTCACAGCGGAGCGTAGCGGTGGTCGGGGGGAGGGGGGGGGGTGGTTGGGGGGAGTGGGGTTTCAGGGCAGGCGGGGCAGCTGAAGGCCACCTCTGTGTGTAAATGAGGCGGAGTGTATTTTTTGAGAGAGCTGGGGGAGTTGAGACCCCACCCAACCACACAGGTCACAGCTCTTTCAGATGGAGGCAGGTAAGCTCGTAATCGCCAACATGAGGCCTGGGCTCTCAGCGCTGTTGCCGATTTTTCGGGGAGGCCTCACTGTGAGCAGCAGAAGAACAGCACCACAGCACGGCTCAGACGGATTCCCCAGTGTGCCTGGCTTTACGAAACACACATACGCACCTGCCTACTCCTCATTCCCAAGATACACCTCTCTCATTCAACCCCCCTGC
This sequence comes from Megalops cyprinoides, assembly GCF_013368585.1. Classification (NCBI taxonomy): domain Eukaryota; kingdom Metazoa; phylum Chordata; class Actinopteri; order Elopiformes; family Megalopidae; genus Megalops; species Megalops cyprinoides. The sequence continues at coordinate 59,597,031 of NC_050584.1, read as the reverse complement.
GTAGATATACACCTTACTCACTCTATAGTGTCCTCTTTCCCTGGATACACTTATCTATACATAATTACACAACCTGTTTTCTCTCTACACACCTCTTTCACACCTGCCTTTTTCTATACACCTCTTTCTATAGACATACACTTACCTCTCCTTCTCTCTGGAAACCTCTCTTTGTCTTGCTCCCTCCTTCCATACAACTCTCTGTAAATATTCTCTGTATTGATGCTTCGGTATAAACCTCTCTGTCTCTTTCTCTTCATCATTCTCTCTCTCTTTATACTGCTCTCTCTCACCATTACATTAACTACCTCACTTCTTCTTCCTTTCATCTGTTCTTTCACTCCACAACTTCATTTCCTCCCCCGCTCCTCCCTCGTTTTAATCTGTAGGGCTTCATCGTGGGGTGTGACACAAACTCGGGCTTTGCGAGCTGTTTGTACGTGCAAGGGGAGAGGCCTCGGCGAAAACGCTGTGAGCCGGAGAAAGTGTCACTCACGTCAGCACCTCTTTAAGTGTCAGTGACACGGGGAGATAATGAAGAAATATCATCTGCCACAGAGGGGGTACGGCGGCCCCTTGAAGTCGAACCGAAAAATCGCACGCACGGCAAACGGCGGATGCGCTGATTGGGCGCCACGGAGCGAGCCAACCAGTGACTCATACATCACCTTGTATTTATTAATTAAACTCTCCTCAGAACTCTATCCCATTAAGCCTGTTTATACACGTGTGTAATTACACCGAACAACGTTTGGTGTTTTTTTTTCTCGGTGCAACGTAAAAAACAGCACCGAGGTGCAAATTATACCAGATAAGCGATGGCTCCAAACTCCTGAAACGTGACCTCCGAACACTTGTCATCTTTATTGTTCATTATGGAGCCCGCGCGCTGCCGCCGCCGCCACGATATGCTAACTAATCCCATTACATTAATCCACTGGCAGCGGAATGCCGCACGATCGCGGCGGGCCCCAACGACTACACCTAATTTATGCGGGATTTCAAATGAGCACCAAATCAAAATAATTAATTGCGGTTTCTGTTTAATTGGGCTGCGCGGAGGCGTCGGCCGCGGAGCCCTCAAAAAACGCAGCGCCGACGCCGGCTCGCTTTCGCGCCCCGGGGCGCTGGAGTGTTTCAGGAGAGAGAGGGCCGACAGGAGAGGAGGAGAGCGCCCCCCCAGCCCAACCCCATTCCCCCGGTGGCATTGTATCGGCGCGTCTCGGGTTCAACGGGGTGGATGGGACCGACGACCCCGCTGGATGGCAGGTGTCGCCAAAATGGGAAGTCGCGGGGAGGAGGTGGGGCTTTTCATGCAAAAGGGCCACCACCGTGAGGCAGGCCAACCGCTCAGGACCGCACAGGATTCCCAACATATGCCGCAGCGGTCTAAACCAAGCCACGGCTTCTCCACCCACCAGGTCCTCACGGCCGTCCGGCATCCGCCACGCCCGCCGGCCACTTAATCAAACGTTAAAGTGAGCGGTAACCATACAGCCGTCACTTAAAACAACACCGATGCCTGATGACTTAATCGCATTAGCTCACAGGGCACTCGTGTGCCGCGTGTGCCGTTAGCATTACACAAGCTTTGCGTGTTTGGGCGGGATGCCGCAAATGGGGGACATGAATAAAACATGATTTCTTATTAAAAACAATATGCAGAGGAAAAAAAAAAAAAAGACCGAAAGTGTTAGGCTCTCCGCTGTGCAACAACATGGCCGGGGTTCAAGGTGAGAGCTGCCCATTAGTATTAATGTGAGTCAGAGAACGCTTTCATTTTTTAAAAATTGTGCAGCGTGCATACCTTATGGCGACAACCTGAATAAATTTTGGGGGGGGGGGCAGAACGCGGGGGGCCGTTTACCTGAACATGTCCCCCAGGCCTTTCAGCATGCCTTTCTTGGATTTGTTCTTGTCCTTGTCTCTGTCCCTCTCCTGTTTCTTCTTGTCCTTCCCTCCCTTGTCCTTCCTCTTCTCATCTTTGGCTCGGCCGCCGTTCACCTGCCTCTCCGCGGTTCCCGGCCCTCCCGACAGTGAGGCGATGTCGGTGCCGGCAGATTCGGACTCCCGGCCCGAGCGTGAGCTTTCTTCTGTGTCCTCTTCCACTGGGGGGAGAGAGAGAGAGAGAGAGAGAGAGAGAGAGAGAGAGAGCGAGAGGGAGAGGGAGAGGGAGAGAGAGAGAGAGAGAGAGAGAGAGAGAGAGAGAGAGAGAGAGAGAGAGAGAGAGAGAGGGAGAGGGAGAGGGAGAGGGAGAGAGAGAGAGAGAGAGAGAGGGAGAGAGAGAGCGCGAGAGGGAGAGAAATGAGCCCACCTAGCATAGGACCATGGCACCCCCAAAGAACGGTTACTGTTTTCTACTCTTTAAAACAATGTTTAAAGGTGTAACGCTTTTGCAATGGTATTCTTGACTCATTTACAATACATTACAGGGTTTGAATAGTGTTATGCTCACACTCACTGGACACTGGTCTGACACTGTTGCTTGTTTAAAGGATGAATGGAAACACTTATGTTCTATTGCGATGGAAGTCGTTCTGGATAAGAGCATCTGCTAAATCCATGTAATGTAATGTAATGTACATTTCGTTCACTGTGATCTAGTGACATTGATACATGTGCTTGTGCATGTACCTGAATTCCCTTGCGGCAGTGCTTGAATTGTGTTGTGCTCACACTTGCTGATCTGGTAGTGCTGTTAGCCTATTCTGACACTGTTGATCATTTAGCTTGGATTGATACACTTCTCTTGTTCTCTTGTGCTGGATGTCACTCCGAATATGAGCTAAATGAATACAATGTAATGTATGCACATAGCTATCAACCCAAAGGCAGTGAATGGGAATATTTCAGGCAGCACATCGAGAATGAGGGAAAGTGTTCAGCTGTAGAAACACACACACACACACACACACACACACACACACACACACACACACACACACACACACACACACACACACACATACACACTGGCTTGTGAGCTGTCTGTTTGAGCATGTGAGAGGAGAGGTCTCAGTGAAAATGCCGGAGTGAGTAGGGAAATGGTAGCAGTTAGTGCAGGGGTACCACTTATAAAACACACGCGCACATACACACACACACACACACACACACACACACACGCACATACACACACACACAAAAACAGGGAAAAGCCACTCCTGAAGCCGCTCCTTTCTCAGCTCCTCTGGTTTTAGAGTAGAAATCAACCCTGAACAATGGGGGGGCTCATGGGGTCGTTGAGGAGTAACTGGAGTTGGGTTTCCCCTCATAAAGGACTCCATTAGAGAGAGAACATCGTTGAAAGATGGGCACCCTCAGTACAATGAATAGAGGGCACATGCGGAACTCGGTGGACTTTTCACCGCACTCAGTGTCGTTTAATTCTGTTCAGCAAGTTAAAAGAAAGTGGCCCAGAGGTTGTGGCCATACTTTTCTGCTGTGAATAGCTTCTTCCCGCCTGCGAGACAGCCGTCTCCCCGGGCCCACGCAAGAGAGGTTTAATCCCGCAGAGGAGAGTCGAGCCATTACGAAAGGACCAAGTTCAGGGTTCAGTGAGATGTCGTTCTGAGAAAGACGAGTTTGGGGGGGGGGGGGGGGGGGGGGGGGGGGGGGGGGATGCTCCACATTGTTCCTGGATCGGCTTCGGCACCCTGAACGCGTAATGCAGCACCTGGCCCTGTGCGTTCTGACTGTGTGAGCACGTTTCAACTGCGTTTCGACCATGTTTCGACCATGTTTCGACCACGTTTCGACCACGTTTCGACCACGTTTCGACCATGATTCCACTGTGTTTCCGCCATGTTTCGACCGCGTTTTGCCCTGCTGCTGTTCTCCATTCACGGCACAGTGCAGACAGTGGCTAATTTTCAGTCTCTATGAGTGCGAGTGCCTCAGAGCAGTGATGGCACACAGACCCATTGTTCAGATTTTCATATAATACACCGTCAGAAATTTGTCCTACGCCGCTAGACACGACCAGTCTGGGAGAGTCATTTCATGCTGCTCTGTGTAAGTTAGAAAGCAGACACACAGGGTAGAAAGAGAGGAAGATTGTTTAGAAATGCACAACAATTATGATCTTTCTTTGTGCTTTATTTGTCCTTGACTTAAACAATGTCACTGTGACTGCAACACCATTGTTGTGGTACCTGCACTGCACTTCTTTATCAGAGCGATTATGCTTTCACAACAGACAAAACTTTCCAAATGTTTCTTTGAACACATCAGGCAGTTTGAACGTTGTACAGCCACGCTAACGGCCTTGTTTTATTCATACACCAAGCTGCTACTGCGGGGTGTTTGCTTTGAAGATGGTGTTTCGGTCTCCTGACAGTCTAGTTTGGGGTTATCACATTCCCCAATGTACAGTGAAGTTTCAAGCAAGCTGGGCGTGAGGCATACAATTTCCACACACAATTCCACTAGATTTGATTACCGCCTCTATCAATTCAATATCTGAGCTGTGATCACATCTGCCATTACGGCATTTTCTGTTAGGATCAGGCACCATAAGACATCCTTCAGCACAGAAACCCCCACGAGAACACATCCTCACCATCCCCCGAAAATGGAACGCCGAATAACTACCGCTCCGTTGCCATCCGGAGTTACCGCCAACCACGCATGGCCGCCCGCGGCGACGTGAAGTGTTTTCCATAGTGGCCAGGCCGATGCAGAAAACGTAATTAATCCATCAACGATTGGAGTGTTTTAATTCTGCTCTGAACCGAAAAAGAACGGAAGACAAAGGAAGAGGGGGGAACGAATCCAAAAAAAAAAAAAAGAAAAAAAAAATCAGAGATCTTAATTGCAAAGTGGTTTTCTGCAGAGCGGCACCGTTCTGATCCATCGCTCACAATGTGGCGTGAGGTAGATGCAGTGATTAAAGCGTATTAATGCACTCCGCATTAGGGACTGGGCTTTGATGGGGGGGCGAAGCAAGGCCCTTATCAAAAAGCCTGTGATGGATTTTTAGCATACCAGATGAGGCCTGCCTTGGCAAAAGGGGGAAAGGGGGGGGTTGTGCAGAAAAAGGCAGGGTTCTCATTGTGAGGATGAGTGCGGGATTTGTTTTCACCAGTTATCAGCAGTTCCTTTCTGTGGCTATCTCAAAGGAAATTACTGAAATGAAATCTCACCGCAGAACAGTGTATGACAAGAATGGCAAGTAAATCTGCAGCTTAAACCTATTCAATTATGCAAAGGGTTTTTTTTACCTCCCTTTTTTCTTTTACCTAAAGAAGATGATAAGACTAACAGGCTCTGGCCAGATATCGCTTTTATCACGCATTTTGCGACGGGGCTTATCCCGGCAGTAAGCACAGAACTACATCTGGCAATTAAAACTCAGCGGAGATTAGACAACAGTGCTAATTTCTCCTGGTCTTAATGATTCCGTCTCGGATAACACGCTGGAGATGATAATGGCCGGCCCTCCTGGGGTGCGGGGAGTATGCGAAAGCAAGCACTTTGCTTGTTATGATCAGGAAGCCACGAAAACTCAATCTGCTGCCGGTTGGCGCGGAGGAAAACAGAGGCCCACAAGCTCTTAACGGGAAAGAAGACATTTCGTTTCACTGGCCTGGCTCAATTGCCATGCAAAGAAAAAAAAGAAAAAGAAAAAGCAAGGATGAAAATTTCAATGAGCTCTCTATCAAAAAAAGTCACAGTGAGGCCATTTAATGTAAGGTGTTCGCTAATTTTGTCTTGCGGCCATACACAGGAGAGGCCTTGAATTTGGTTAATTAAAATAGCCAAATGAAGTAGGACCAATGTTATAATATTCAGCTAAGGGGTTCTGCTAATCTAGATTTTCATAGGCCAAGTAGTATGCAGCAATGACTTTTTTTATAATGACTCGGTGTTTGGACAGATACGTGACATTTCTGGGCTCCTTTTGGAAAAACAAGGCAGTTTCTCAGAATACAGGTATTTAAAGTCATCAAACATGGCAGAAACATGAATAGAGTCTATCTGCTGGGCAGGATATCTCATGAGGACACATTTTTCCAGACCATTGCCAAATTCTCATTTTATGTAAATAAAAGTTCTTTGGGTGGAAAAAAAAAAGGCACCGCTTATCAGTCAACTTTGACTATTAACCTTGGTGGCGAACACAGTCAGGTTTCCTTTTATCTAAATTGAAAAAACAGAGTTATTTGAATATCACGGCAGTGAATGCAATATACGTCTATTAAGGAATCGGCTGCTTTTTCATTTCTCTGCCATGAGATAAGGCGGTATTTAGTGCTGTGCAGACACTGCTTACCAGAACAAAGTCATTCATGCAAATCTGCGTTTTGCAAAAAAAAATTTCCCCTGCTGTTGGGAACCGAATCCTTCAGTGGAAAATATTTTAAAAAAAACTGTCACTAATATCTTCCTGATGTAGTCTTGTTGACGCCCATGCTGAAATGCATGGCACTTTCCTACCCATCTCTCTGAAGCATACCTAGGCAGCAGGGCAGTGTTTTGGGCATAAACCAGGGTTTGTAACCAGAAGGGTGCAGATTCAAGGCCCAGATGAGGCACTGCTGTTGTATGCCTTGAGTAAGGTACATAACCCAAATCACCCAGCAAAATACAAGTAAATGTGCTGTGATAAAGTTATCTACTAACCAAACACAAAGATTACTATTAATAGTAGTTGTAGTATTGTTACATATGTTATATATCTGTTCAGGTCTCTGAGACCCTCTCTCCTCTTATGGCAAGCTTGGGCACCCCTGGGTCTAGCAGAAGTATTGTTATTGGCATTTAGCAGACGCTCTTATTGAGAGCAACTTACATAGCTTACAGTTTTTTTGACTGTTATCCATTTATACTGCTCGATATTTACTGAGGCAAGTACCTGGTCCAAGGGTACAGCATTAGTGCCCCTGTGGGCAACCTTCTGGCTACAAGTCCTGCTCCTTAACCACCATGCTACGCTGCCGCCTGTTCATTACTTTCAGATGGAGATGTTCATTACTCTAAAGCTCTTCACCTCATGTTCTGGCTCCTGGATGCCCACAAATGACATGTCTGTCTTCAAGATGCACCACACCCGGTGCCCCTGCATGGCTATCTGAGCCTCGACTTGTGAATTGTGAATTTGTAAAAACACCACTGTTTTAAGCACGCCCATAAAACTTTGCATGCTTAAACCAATCGGTGATTGGCACTATTACCTGGCAGAGTTTTTGAGACCCCACAGCTGGTTACCCTTTCTCAAACCAATTTTTGCCAGTATTAAAAATGTTTTAAAAGGAAAAATAAAAGTTAGGAAGTTTTACAACAAAATAAAAACTGAGTGAAAGGTTTCTTTTCTTTTCTTTTTTGGATGCACCACAATTTTATAAACCAGAACTGTGCATGCCACGCAAGGACTTGGTATCAACAGAACTATAAACTTTCCCTGGGGTTCATTCTGATACACCTCTTGATCTCTCCTAAAAATTAATTCCAGGCTTTAATTAGACATATGTGTTAGAGGACTACCGATTGCGTTTCAACAGCACGGCCTTCCGTGCCCTTAACCAAGGTAATGAAATTTCCAGTTTATCTTCTTAATTGAGAGCATAACTGGAAGGAGTGTGGGGACAATGGAGGGTACGAGGGACAAGGACACAGTGAATTATTAACGAGGGGCCGGCCAAGGGACTGTGGCATCTGACCTGCGCTTCACAGCAATCAGCACCTGCACGTCCAGCGTTGATGAGTCAGTGAATAGGGAAATGGTAGCAGTGCCGGGGTAGCACTTATAAAACACACATACACACACACACACACACACACACACACACACACACACACGTATGTAGACACACATGCACATGTGTACACATGTACGCAACGCACGCACACACATATGCACATACACAAGCATACACATGCGCACGCATGCACGCACACACACACGCATAAGACTATCAACACAGACACATGACTCATGACTCTTTCAGTAAACAAGCACAGCGCTTTTGCAAGTGTTTGCCTTCTGTTGGCATTAATGGCCGTGATGCATTTTCCAGCCAAATTTGTAAACAAGCCCAGGGAGGAAAAAAAAAAAAAGAAAGGAAAAAAAATTCTGCAAGAGCCTCCAGTAAATCATTGTCGCGTAAGCCAGCGGCAAACTGATAAAGACGACAACAGGCCAATTTGGCGTCCATTTCCATCGACTCCCCACCCGCCTCCCAAAAGGAAGCCCTGACCCACTTCTCCATAAGAAGGTACCTCTCTCTATCGTAATTGTTCCAGAAGGGAATTTATTTGGAGCCTCACTGCCTCGGTCAGATTATAAAGTAAGATTAAAGAGGTAAGGAGGTGAAGCGGGGGCCGCAGTGTCCTCCAGCCTACCCTCCAGAGGACAGGGGTGTGAATCTGGACACTTTTCACACTTGCATGTCTGTCTGGCTGGAGTTCCCATGCCAATTGGGCAATGAAATTATGTGTTTTCTCTCTCTCTCTCCCTCCCTCCATCCATTGCTCTACACACACACACACACACACACACACACACATGTATATATAGTACATACATATATACACACATAACAATTACACAGAATAATAATGAATATGAAAAATGAGAAAGACAGTGAGAGCATTTCTAAAAAATGATGAATTCAAAAAAAGGAAAAAAAAAATCATTACTCATTTCAGCTTGAGAAAATAAGCACTTAGCATATAAGATCAACTACTGGAGGATGTGTCTCGTTTCATCGGTAAAAGAGAGACCCCCGGAGCTTCGGCTGGTGGACTCTGAGGAGGAGGCACTCACGGGTCTCCATGCCCTCGTCGTCCTCCTCCTGAGACGGCCTGTCGTAGGACTTGTCGATGGCGGCTCTGAAGCTCTCATTGCAGCCCCTCCCTCTGATTATCCGCGGCCGCGGCCGGTGGAATGGGATGTCTCCGTTCAGGGTCACCTCGGCGACGGCGGTCTGCAGGCTTTCCAGGGAGCTGGACTTTTTGAGGCCTAGAGAGGGTCCTACATCTCTTGTTGGGGAACCTTTAAAGTAAAAAAAAAAAAAAAAAAAAGGACAAGTACTTCAGTTTCACCATCAATGACACTGTGGGGTACTCCCTGTCTTCCCTCAATAATATCTGTGTAAATAATTTACTTTTATGTGGTACTTTTCCTGCACGTGCTAAGTAAAAATCAGTATTGATCTGAAAGCCAATGATAGCCCAGCAACCTATAGCTGTAGGTCTGGTATTTTAACAGTAAACAGTAAAACTGAGAAACAGGTCGAATGGGCTTAATGAACCAATAAATTCGAAATGATCTGATTTTTAAGTAAAAGGCCGTTTTACCTTGCTCTTTTTAACACACTGATGTGACTGTGTGACCTCCTACAACCACCCTTGAACCTTAGTTCTATAAGCTCTCGTAACTGAACTCATTAAGGGAGAAGGAGTACATCAGAGAGTGAGAGAGAGAGAGAGAGAGAGGGAGAGAGAGAGTAAGAGAGAGAGAGAGGGAGAGAGATGAAGGGAAGGAGTGATGGGAGGGGAGGGGGGAAGAAGGGAGGCGATAGAGAGAAAGGGTCGGTAGATTGGGGGCTGGGGGGGGGGGGGGGGGGTAGACAGAGAGGTAGAAAGAAGGATAAACAGCACTAAAGCATTTCCCTTCCCAGAGGTCCTAAGAAGGTCCCAGCTTAGCACTGCTACATCTCCGCCACTGCGCACTAAAGCTAATGACAGATCGCACGAATACAACCTAAATTATCGCACTTAGGTGGTCACGGGTAGGAGGGAGGACGGTACGCGGGAAACAAGAGGGAAGGAACAGCGGATGCAGGCAGACTAAACAGGCGAACTCCACCCCATTCGTTTTTCAGCACTGTCTCCGCCCAGCCACTCATTCAACCCACAGCGTAATGGCCTTTCATGCCTTTAATCCATTCATTTATTTTTTAGAGATGTTCTCAGCCGCGCACTGGAGGCCACAAAAGGGCCCCTCTTCAAAAGGACAGCATGGTAAGAGAACATTAATCCTCCTCCATAGAGATACGCAGGGGTGAGATTTCAGACAGAGCCAGCACTAGAGAGCTGGACGCCAAGAACACCCTGTGCCCCTATGAGATGACAGACATCATCCATTCATAAATTCATTACTTTGACACACTGTTAAAAACATACACATCTGAATATTCCCTCACAAAAAAATGAAGGAATTAGTTTTAATGCCCATGGACATCAGAGACCTCTGAATGTAAAATGGCAACAGTTCCCTGCTGCTGACTCAGCAATCATTCGAACCGACTGGCCAATTTATTGACCTTTCAGGAATGATGGATGTTACTAAAACAAACGAGAGAAACACGAACGTAAAATTAGACATCTAAAAAATAAAACCTCACAAAAAGAATAATGTCTTTGTTGAAGCGTTAAAGGAGTAGAAGTAATTCTCACTCGTGCCGTTTGCTGTTGACGTTTCCCTTTAACCCAAAGTGAGGCATTACCGTCACTTACATAAGCAATATTGAGACTGCCAGGGAGATATCGATGGACTTGTTCCTGCTAAACTAGATGTCAGTAGATGCCTGGCGACAGAAACACCCGTCTCTTTAATGTTTACAGAGCCTTCTTTGGACAGCTGTAATTATTTTTCCAATGGCTACAGCTCTATGTTTAGTGCATGCAAGTGAAGCGAGACGTGTATTGGTATTTCATTTTGTCAGTAGACGTCTGCGTTCCTCCCTAGCTGTGCCCTCACCGCCCGTATGGAAAGCTTTTCACTCTTCATTCCCTCTGCTCTGAAGTCGAGCCTCAGTTCCTTTTAAAGGATAGCTAGGAGAGCGCTGGTGTACTGTACACTTCCGACACAATGATTGTTACTTAAGATAAGAGGTTTTCCTGTAAATACTGGCAGCTGCACCTATCAATAATTTATATTATTATTACAGTTAGGAGAGGAATTGAGAATGCTGAATTCAAATGGATTTAAGTAAATCTGTATTTTTTGGAAAGCACTCATGAGAAACAAAATGTGAGGATCATTACAGCTGGCACAAGGCTCCTTACTTCTTGCAAATGATTGTGTGAATCCCTTGGTTTGAATTGGCACCTCAGATAACCAGTTCCGATAAGGAATAAAACCATAATTCCATTAGAAGTTCCACTAGAAGTTGAAACTTTTTTTCCGTAGTCGGAGTTCCAGTCCTCTGAGCTTCAAGCGTAGACAATTCTGCCCTTTGTTACATCACTGGCTGCAATGAATTTGAATAATCTAATGAATGATGTGTAGGGGGGCCTTGGTTTTTCTTCCACAGACCGAGGCCACCAGCATTCAACATGTGTACAGCACAGAGACCTGCCCTGTCTCCATTCCTAACAAATACAGGCGGTCAGTCAGTGCACTACATGTGGCTGCACTCTGTACAAACAGGGCCTCAGCTCTCCCTGGTGTTTTGAAGGGGACCCTAGCGTTCCCACTCCCATCTCGTCTGTCTCTGTCATCAATAACAGCCTGACGTGTTTCCAGCGGACTAAATGGAGCATGCCCCATTGCCACCGAGCTCCAGGCAGATCCCTGCCTAAAAGACGCCAAAGTAAAACAGAGATTAAACTGGGAAAATAAACTCCCCCAGCACAAAGAAAAACAATTACAAATCTATTACCCTCACTTATTGAAAAGAAAGAAAGAAAGGAAGGAAAAAAAAACGTCAGCATGAATGAATGGCTGGGATGATTAAAGTCCATTTCCGAAGTGAGGCTTCAGATAACAAACGGTGACCACAAAAGGGAACTGCACGCCGGAGTGACCCAGAATACATTCTCCCTGTTACCGCCATTTCCAGAGGCGGTAAGGACTTCTAACACTGGCTTTAAGAGGAGCTGAATCTTTAGTCCTCTTCTGATCCTTACACTAAGCAACCCAGTGGTGTGTACATGTCTGATTACGCTGGAAGGGGCCAAACTCTGCCTCGCAAATCAAAGCGGCCGCCGCCCCTCCGAAACCCGGCGGAGGGCACACAGAGCTGTCACACGACCCACCTCCTCCACGCTGGGAAGGGGTAACTGGGGGTAGATGAAATATTTG